>NC_081554.1:176236569-176264069 GCF_963082655.1 Stomoxys calcitrans
GTTGAGACTTTCAACGGTTATGCCAAATATGGTTTTAATTGGTTTGAATATGAATATGGTTTGAATCGGTCTATAGCCTGATACAGCTCCCATAAAAACCGATCTGCCTTTTTTACTTTTTGAGCCACTAAAGGGCACAATTTTTATTCGCTGAAATTCGCTGAAAATTACACGACGACTTCTACATTCAGTTTAATTATGGTCCGGACCATCAGACCATTAGTTGATATAGCTCCAATATCATAGCAATTTTTTCTTTTTATGATATGTTTGCCTAAAAAGAGATACCGGGAGAAGAACTAGACAGATGCGATCCATGGTGGAGGGTATATAAGATTCGGCCCGGCCGAACTTAGCACGCTTTTGCTTGTTATACCCTCCACCATAGGATGGGGGTATACTAATTTCGTCATTCTGTTTGTAACACCTCGAAATATGCGTCTGAGACCCCATAAAGTATATATATTCTTGATCGTCATATCATTTTAAGTCGACCTAGCTATATCCGTCCGTGCGTTCGCGCGTCCGTCAGTCTGTCTGTCTGTCGAAAGCACGCTAACTATCGAAGGAGTAAAGCAAGCCGCTTGAAGTTTTGCACAAAAAAAATTGTATATTAGTGTAGGTCGGTTGGGATTGTAAATGGAGCAAATCGGTCCATGTTTTGATATAGCTGCCATATAAACCGATCTTGGGTCTTGACTTCTTGAGCCTCAAGAGGACGCAATTCTCATCCGATTTTATTGAAACTTTGCACGTAGTGTTTTGGTAGCACTTCCAACAACTATACTTAGTATGATTTAAATCGGTTCATAATCTGGTATAGCTGTCATATAAACCGATCTTGGATCTTGATATCTGGGACCAATAGAGCGCGCATTTTTCATCCGATTTGGCTGAAATTTTGTGTTTGTTATGACTTCCAAAAACTGTGCTAAGTATGGCGTATATCGGTATAGAACCTGATATAGCTGCCGTATAAACTGAGCTGGGATCTTGACTTGTTGAGCCTCTAGAGGGCACAGTTCTCTTCCGATTTGGCTGAAATTTTGTACAACGGCTTCTCTCATGACCATCAACATACGTGTCTAATATGGTCTATATCGATCAATAGCTTGATACAGCTCCCATATAAACCTATCTCCCGATTTTGCTTCTTGAGCCCCTACAAGCCGCAATTCTTATCCGAATGAACTGAAATACTACACAATGACTTCTACAATGTTCAGCATTAATTTATGGTCCGAATCGAACTATAACTTGTTATAGCTCCAATATCATAACAGTTCTTATTCAATATTCTTTGTTTGCCTAAAAAGAGATACCGCGCATAGAACTCGACAAATGCAATCCATGATGGAGGGTATATATGATTCGGCCCGGCCGAACTTAGCACGCTCTTACTTGTTTTATTTTCTTTTCTTATAAAACACACATTTCACCAATAAGGAAATGTTAAGCTTAAAACAAAGTATTCATTGTCCATTTCAATTGCAACGCATTCGAATGTCACACTTGATTTGATTAATTAATTGCCTTTTTTTTTTCTATTTTTACTATTGCGTATAGGCAAAATATGCAATTTCATGACAGGTTGCCATGCCAAATGCACCCACACGGGACAATGGTGCTCCAGCTAATATGAAATATGCAAATCACACAGCTTACGGTGGACGGACATAAAACGAATTCAATTATTTATGATTTTAGACAAATGGAATTGAAATTCCAACAGCTCTTGGTCTATGGCAATACAGGTCACTCACAATTAATGTTAATGGCAGTGAGGTTTGAATTGCATTTGAAGAGAAAGAAAAGAAAAAAAAAAAAAAAAAAAAAAACAAACTGAAAGATCTGATATTTTATCATGTGCAATATGATATGAGACAGTCAATGGTCAATGGTCATTGTTTTTATGGATTCACGTGGGTGCAAACATATAACCGGAAATAATTTTTTAAAGATTTTTTTTGAATGAATGAAAATGGCATTAAATGATAATAATGCAACAGAAACACAGGCTAGAGAGACTAAAAATTTTCAAAAAAAAAGTATTTTTGACAAAAATTTCTAAAAGAAACTTACAAGATTTACAATTGAAATGAAACATTGATAAATTTTCTAAAAGAATTGAAATTTTTAAAAAATTTCTTGGGAAAAAGAAATTTAAAAAAGAAATTTAAAAAAAAAAAAATTAAAAAAAAATTTCCCAAAGAAACAAAATTTCTAATAACAATGAAATTCGGAAAAAAATTCCTATAGAAATGAAACTTGGATTAAATTTTCCTCAGATATGTACTAATAGCTGGACAGGGCCCGCTCCGCTGTGCCTTCTTTAACTCTCTAATATGTTTTTCGGGTGGGGACACTTCGCCCTGAATGTGGATATCGAATTCGTGCTACTTTCGCCTATGTCCGCCTATGACGCTGAACGCCTGCGTTCGAATCATATCGAGAACTTCAGAACATTTAAAGCGGTGGTTATCCCCTCTTAAGGTTGGCGACATATGCGAGGTACTATGTCATGCATGGTCATGTAAAAAATTCTCCCCAAAGATGTGTCGCACTGCGTCACGCCGTTCGGACTAGCCTATAAAAAAGGTCCCTTATCGTTGATAAACTTAACTTGAATCGGAAAGCACTCACTGATATGTGACAAGTTTGCCTCTGCTCGGTTCCTGGGCAAATTCTTGCTCTACTCCCAAATGCCTTTCTATTGAGTCCCATATTACCGTATTGGTATATATTTCGGGTTTAGGGGGAATTTCAGGGATGGAGTGGCCACCCAGATACTTGGCCCTTAAAGTAGATATAAGATTCGTGCTCTACTTTCAAAAACATTTTATATGAGCCCCATAATGGCATGATCGGTAAATAAGTTCTACCCAGGGTCTTTGTTCTGAAAATGAGTATCAATATCCCGAAATTCGATCAATTTCCACCCTAAATAGCTTTAACATAATTGGGAGCTATTTTGGGGTGCGGCGGCTCCCCAAATACATGGCTCTTCGATTGGATATCAAATTCGTTTTTTTTTTCTCTCAATCACCATTCGTTTGAGCAAAAAATTGTCGTGACTGGACTGGTGGATTTTGGACGGCACCCGAGGCATCCGACGCCAACAATGTGTTCTGTTTTGACTGTGAGAGTGCAAAAAAAAAAAAAATTGAATGAATCGCATTACCAATCTTCGAGATATGCCGTTTTGAAAATTAAGGCAATGAGAAATGCTTTTAAGGTAAGGGATGTCACCTCAGACATATCGAATCAAATATGGATATAAAATTCTTGCTCAACTTCCAAATCCCTTTAATTTGAGTCCCAATTTGCCTTGGTCGGTAAATATGAACCGTTTGGAGGGTGTTTTGGGGCTGGGGCGGCCACCGGCACTTTGCCCTGAAAATAGATATGAAATTCGTTCTTTACTCGCAAATACCGTTGATTAATACTCCATATTGCCATAATTGGAAATGAAGTTCAGTTTAGGGGGTGCTTTAATGCGTACCCATACCCTTCATTTGAGTCCCATATTCACGTAATGGGTCAAATAACCAATTTGACGTATCTTTAGGGGGAAAAGCGCCACCTAGACTTGAACGCAAATTGTAATGTCATATTGGTAATCTAAACCCAAATAGCTTTTATTTGAGTCTCATATAGCCATGGTCGGATAATATGTCCATTTTGGGGTATATGGGGGTGGGCGAACTCCGATTAATTGGACCTAATGTTTTATGTCATATTTGTAATCTACCGTCTAATACTTTTCATTTGAGTCCCATATTGACATGAACTTCGAATATATCCCTTTAGAGGAGTTTTCGGGTTGGGGGGGGGGGGGGGGGGCGCTGGGTATTTGGATCCAAATTTTAATACCATATTCGTTTTCTGGTCTTCAATACATTTGATTTGAAACCCATATTGAGCCTATCGATCCACTTTTGGTTTTGGATGGCGTTGTTGGGGTCAGGAGGAGGGACCGCCCCCATCCGATATCTACAAATTTTATATTCTATGTTTCCTTCCAGACAAACGTACACAATCTATGCAAATTTTAAGAAAATCGCTTCAACCAAATATCATATAGTCATAATGGGTCTAATGGTGTTTTTGGTGGTTGGCGTGACCCCTACACTTCGATCTGATTTTGTATGCCAGATTCGAAATCTACCCTCAAATACCTTTCATTTGAACCCCATATTGAAATGAACGTTCAATTTGTCTGTTTGGGGGGAGTTTTGGGGTTGGGGCGTGCCGATGGGTTCTTTGACTCAAATTTAATACCACATTCGTATTCTATTCTCCAATACCTTTCATTTGATACCTATAGTGTCCCGATCGGTCCACTTTTGATTTTGGGTTCTGTTTTTGGCATAAGGGGAGGGTCCCTCCCCCTTCCGATACCGACAAATAATAAAGCCTATGTTTCCTTCCAGATCAACCTACGCAATAAGTGAAAATGTTGAGAAAATCAGTTCTGCCGTTTTTCTATCTATACGGAACAAACAAACCGTGTCCCATATATCCGTGATAGGCTTATGTGCCTATTTTCTTCGTTTTTGTGGGGTTGGGGTAAATCCCCATATTTCGAAATGAATTTGTGTGCCAGATTCATTATCTACTCAAGCATACTTTTCATTTGATACCCATATTATCCTTATCTTTCCACTTTTGATTTTGGGTGGTGTTTTTGGGATAACGGTGGAGGGTCCGCCCCCTTCCGTTGTCAATAAATTATAAGCCTATTCCTAATTCCTGATCATATTCGTAATTTATTCCCGAATACCTTTCATTTGAGTCCCATATTGTCATGATCGTCAAATAAACCTATTTAAGGGGTTTTGGGGCTGGGGCGTCCCCCCAGGTACTGAGACCAAACTTTTGTTATGAAATTCGTACTCTACTCTTGAATACCTTTCATTTGAATCCCACTTTGTCCCAATCGGTCCACTTTTATTTTTGGGTAGTACTTTTGGGGGAAAGGGGGAGTGGCAGCTCTCCTCTCGATATCAAAAAATTATATAGCCTATGTTTCCTTCCAGACCTACCTACACAATTTGTGAAAATTTTAAGGTAATCGATTCGGCCGTTTTTGAGTCTATACGGAACAAACAAACAAACAAACCGACAAACAAACACAAATTAAATTTTATTTAGAAGAAAGATATAAGATATCAGGTTAGAGACCGATTTGAACCGTACTTGATCCAGTTGTCAGAAGTCACAACATAACTTACTTACTTTAATTGGCTATGACATAATATTTGCTCCACTAGCCGAATGTGGAATAGCGTTCCAAGCGGCTTGATCTTCTGCGTTCTTTCTAAAATCTCTGACGCCAAGTTTCGAGGTGTCTCCCACCACTTGATTTTTCCATCGAGCATTTGGTCTTCCCGGTATGCGTGTACCACCGTGTTTGACTTTAAAAGACTTCTTTGATGGAGCTTCTTCATCCATTCAGACAACATGACCTAGCCAAAGCAGCCGTTGTATTTTGATATGTGTAACTAAGCTATCGTCGTCATACAACTCATACAGGTCGTGAGCCATACGAAGCCTTTATTTTTCATTAACGCAGACTGGTTCATATATTTTATGAAGAATTTTTCTCTCAAACACTCTAAACACTGCCTCGTCTGCTTTCACAAGTACCTATTCCTCAGAACGATATAACAACACTGGTAGTATCAGTGTCTTGTATAGTGTAATCTTCGCCTGTGGATAGGTGGCCTTCCTATACCCTCCACCATACAATGGGTGTACAATAATTTCGTCATTCTGTTCGTAACTCCTCGAATTATTTGTCCAAACGGTATGGGGCTCGAAGTAAAGGGATTTGGGAGTGGACACGAATTTGATATCCATATTTAAGTCGAAATGTCTTCCCTAAAAAGCACTTCTCATTACCCTAATTTCAAAAAAAACCAGATCTCGGAGATTGGTAACGCTATTCGTTCGAAATTTGTTGCGCTCTAACAGTTACCAAAAAAACAAGTAAAAGCGTGCTAAGTTCGGCCGGGCCGAATCTTATATACCCTCCACCATGGATCGCATTTGTCGAGTTCTTTTCCCGGCATCTCTTCTTAGGCAAAAAAGGATATAAGAAAAGAGTCCGGTTCGGACCACAATTAAATTATATGTTGGAGACCTGTGTAAAATGTGAGCCAATTCGTATAAGAATTGCGCCCATTGGGGCTCACGAAGTAAAATAGAGAGAACGATTTATATGGGATCTGTATCGGGCTATAGACCGATTCAGACCATAATAAACACGTTTGTTGATGGTCATGAGAGGATTGCGACCTCTAGGGGTCAAGAAGTCAAGATCCCAGATCGGTTTATATGGCAGCTATATCAGGTTATGAACCGATTTGAACCTTATTTGACACAGTTGTTAAAAGTAAAAACAAAATACGTCATGCAAAATTTCAGCCAAATCGGATAGGAATTGCGCCCTCTAAAAGCTCAAGAAGTCAAATCCCCAGATCTGTTTATATGACAGCTATATCAGGTTATGGACCGATTTCAACCATACTTGGCACAGTTGTTGGATATCATAACGAAATACTTCGTGCAAAAATTCATTCAAATCGGATAAGAATTGTGCCCTATAGAGGCTCAAGAAGTCAAGACCCAAGATCGGTTTATATGGCAGCTATATCAGGTTATGGGCCGATTTGAACCATACTCGGCACAGTTGTTGGATATCGTAACAAAACACGTCGTGCAAAATTTCATTCCAATCGGATAAGAATTGCGCACTCTAGAGGCTCAAGAAGTCAAGACCCAAGATCGGTTTATATGGCAGCTATATCAAAACATAGACCGATATGGCCCATTTACAATACCAACCGACCTACACTAATAAGAAGTATTTGTGCAAAATTTCAAGCGGCTAGCTTTACTCCTTTGGAAGTTAGCGTGCTTTCGACAGACAGACGGACGGACGGACGGACAGACGGACGGACATGGCTAGATCTACATAAAATGTCACGACGATCAAGAATATATATACTTTATGGGGTCTCAGACGAATATTTCGAGTAGTTACAAACAGAATGACGAAATTAGTATACCCCCCATCTTATGGTGGAGGGTATAAAAATGGTTTCTATTGTTGGGGACGGGAGCTGCGGGTGCCGCCAAAAATTCGTCAAATGAATATAAACACTAATCACGTCAATATAGAGCCATGTGTTTGGGGAGCCGCCCCACCCCAAAACACCCACCTATGATATAAAAGCTTTCCGATTCCAGTTGAATTTTTGAATGATAAGAGACATTTTTCATAGCCAAGTTCGAAAGGCGTGCCGCAGTGCTACACCTCTTTGGGGAGAATTTTTTTACATGACCATGCATGGCATGGTACCTCGCAAATGCCGCCAGCATTAAGAGGGGATAACCACCGCTTTAAATATCGTCCGATATTCTAGCCAGGATTTGAAGGCAGGCGTTCAGCGTCATAGGCGAACATAGGCTACAACGGCACAAATTCGATATCCACATTCAGGGCGAAGTGTCCCCACCCTAAAAAGATATAAGAGAGTTAAAGAAGGCGCAGCGGTGCTGGCCCAGATCGGCTAGTTATCCATAAAAACGAAATTGTTGCCAATTTTCTTATAGAATTGAAATTTTGACAAAATTTTCTAAATTATATTCAAACTAAATTTTTAATACAACATCTATCTATACAAAAAAATTTAAGACATACAAAAACGCATTTAATGCTACATTTAATGATTTATTGTGCAAATGTCATTAACGGCTGAGATTCTTAATATTATCATTCTCACTTTCATTTGACAACAAAATGCACTAAAGATTTGAGTAAACAATTGGGAATTTAACTTGTGTTTCGATATTTCCGTTTCCTCCTTATTATTGAAATAATCTTGTCGTCCCACTTCAGTTTCACTTAGAGACCCTCTTTAGAACCTTATGCGGCTGCATGGATTGGCGGCCAATCTTTATTGATCTGTTGTGACGGCTGCATGTTTATACTCAGATATCTCTACATAAAGAAACAAGTAAAAAGGCGTTAAGTTCGGCCGGGCCGAACTTTGGATACCCACCACCTCGGGTATATATGTAAACCACCTTTCATCAAAATTCGGTGAAAATTTCATACCTTATACTCATATACCTCATACCGATCTGAACTATATACGACACGGATGTCGAAAAGCCGAACATAAGTCACTGTGTCAAATTTCAGTGAAATCGGATTATAAATGCGCCTTTTATGGGGCCAAGACTTTAAATCGAGATAACGGTCTACATGGCAGCTATATCCAAATCTGGACCGATTTGGGCCAAGTTGCATAAACATGTCGAAGAGCCTAACACTAAGCACTGTTCCAATTTTCGGCGAAATTGGACAATAAATGCCTCTTTTATGGGCCCTAAACCTTAAATCCAGAGATCGGTCTATATGGCAGCTATATTCAAATCTGGACTGATCTGGGCAAAATTGAAGAAGGACGTCGAAGAGCCTAACCAAACTCACTGTCTCAAATTTCAGCGACATCCCACAATAAATGCGTCTTTTATGGCCCCAAAACCTAGATATCGGTCTATATGGCAGCTATATCCAAATCTGGACCGATCTGTGCGATATTGCAGAAGTATGTCAAGGGGCTTAACTTAACTCACTGTTCCAAATTTCTAGGACATCGGGCAATAAATTAGCATTTTATGGGCCCAAAACCATAAATCAAGAAATCGGTCTATATGGCAGCTATATCTAAATTTGAACCGATCTGGACCAAATTGAAGAAATATGTCAAAGGGCCTAACACATCTCACTATCCCAAATTTCAGCAAAATCGGATAATGAATGTGGCTATTATGGGCCTTACACCATAAATCGGAGGATCGATCTATATGGCAGCTATATCCAAATCTGGACCGATCTGAGTCAAATTAACGAAGAATGTCGATGGGCCTTACACAATTCACTGCCCCGAATTTCATCAAAATCGGATAATAAATGTGGCTTTTGTGGGCCTAAGACCCTAAACCGGAGGATCGGTCTATATGGCAGCTATATCCAAATCTGAACCGATCTGGACCAAATTAAAGAAGTATGTCAAAGGGCCTAAGGCAACTCACTGTCCCAAATTTCAGCTATATCGGACCATAAATGTGGCTTTTATGGGCCTTAGACTCTAAATCGGAGGATCGGTCTATATGGCAGCTATATCCAAATCTGGGCCGATCTGAGCCAAATTGACAAAAGATGTCGAAGGGCCTAAAATAACTCACTGTCCCAAATTTCAACAAAATCGGATAATAAATGTGGCTTTTATGGGCCTAAGACCCTAAATCGGCAGATCGGTCTATATGGGGGCGTTATCAAGATATAGTCCGATATAGCCCATCTTCGAACTTAACCTGCTTATGGACAAAAAAAGAATCTGTGCAAAATTTCAGCTCAATATCTCTATTTTTAAAGACTGTAGCGTGATTTCAACAGACAGACGGACAGACGGACGGACATGGCAAGATCGTCTTAGATTTTTACGCTGATCAAGAATATATATACTTTATAGGGTCGGAAATGGATATTTCGATGTGTTGCAAACGGAATGACAAAATGAATATACCCCCATCATTCGGTGGTGGGTATAAAAAGTGAGGCTGTCATTAAACAATCCTCCACGACGAAGAAGTGTTAATTACAGTCAAATGAATCACTTTTTCCGCTCTTGCCACGCTTAAGTGATTCTATGTCGATGGGTCATTTGTCAAATATTGACAAAAATGTTGGATGCCCTCGGAATTGTGGGGTTTTGCCAACACTTCTCTTTACCATATCTTCTCATTTAATGCTTCGGAGCTTCTAAAAGCAAGACAGACGAAGAAGACAACAAATGGGTTGTTTTTGTTTATATTTTCTTCAAATTTCAATTGCTTTTTGTTTTTTAATGATCACATAAAAGTAGCTTTCGCCAATTCAATTGAGAATTTCATACTTTCTTGTTTCTTTGATGAGTTTTTTGTTTATGGGTTAAGGCCATTGGAGCAATACGCATTTTTGCATATAAATGAACAACAGGGCCAAAGGCATGACCATGTGAACCATGCCAAAATATTTTGAGTGAAATTCTATACTGCTGTCGATGCACGAGTACAAAATAAAATCAATGACGACAAAAATTGGATGATGAGCAGTCATACTGTCTGCTTGAAGATCATTGAAGAATTGGAAATGAGCAAAATTTGGTATGGTTTTAAATTGCAGCGGAAATCGCGTCTAATATGGATTGTGAGTCTAGGGCAGAGCATATGTCACAGATCATTTTTATACCCTCCACCATAAGATGGGGGGTATACTAATTTCGTCATTCTGTTTGTAACTACTCGAAATATTCGTCTGAGACCCCATAAAGTATATATATATTCTTGATCGTGAAATTTTATGTCGATTTAGCCATGTCCGTCCGTCTGTCCATCCGTCCGTCCGTCCGTCCATCCGTCTGTCTGTCGAAAGCACGCTAACTTCCGAAGGAGTAAAGCTAGCCGCTTGAAATTTTGCACAAATACTTTTTATTAGTGTAGGTCAGTTGGTATTATAAATGGGGGCCATATCGGTCCATGTTTTGATATAGCTGCCATATAAACCGATCTTGGGTCTTGACTTCTTGAGCCTCTAGATTGCGCAATTCTTACCCGATTGGAATGAAATTTGACACGACGTGTTTTGTTATGATATCCAACAACTGTGTCAAGAATGGTTCCAATCGGTCCATAACCTGATATAGCTGCTATATAAACCGATCTTGGGTCTTGACTTCTTGAGCCTCTGGAGTGCGCAATTCTTATCCGATTGGAATGAAATTTTGCACGACGTGTTTTGTTATGATATCCAACAATTGTGCCAAGTATGGTTCAAATCGGTCCATGTTTTGATATAGCTGCCATATAAACCGATCTGGGGTCTTGACTTCTTGAGCCTCTAGAGTGCGCAATTCTAATCCGATTGGAATGAAATTTTGCACGACGTGTTTTGTTATAATATCCAACAACTGTGTCAAGTATGGTTCAAATCGGTCCATAACCTGATATAGCTGCCACATAAACCGATCTTGGGTCTTGACTTCTTGAGCCTCTAGAGGGCACAATTCTTACCCGATTGGAATGAAATTTTGCACAACGTGTTTTGTTATGATATCCAATAAATGTGGTTCAAATCGGCCCATAACCTGATGTAGCTGCCATATAAACCGATCTTGGGTCTTGATTTCTTGAGCCTCTAGAGTGCGCAATTCTTATCCGATTGGAATGAAATTTTGCACGACGTGTTTTGTTATGATATCCAATAACTGTGCCAAGTATGGTTCAAATCGGTCATAACCTGATATAGCTGCCATATAAACCGATCTGGGATCTTGACTTCTTTTTATAAGGATTGTGGCTGCAATACGCTAGAATAAATCTGCAGGTAAACCATACGTCATCGGTAGCTGAAATTTATATCTTATATATCGAAATTCCCAAAAATGGACTTTTATGCAGACATGGGGAAATATGGTCTTAAGTGTAACCAATTTGGGAGTAGACCAGAAAATTTTCCATAAAATTCAAATTTTATGAAATTTTCTGCACCATATGCCCAAAGTATCACTTTTCTTACCCATTATGACCATTTGTATGCTTTACCATAATTGTCACATTTTTCATTGCTAGTTGGCAAAAATATGCCTCTTATATTTGCATACGTGATTTAAAGCAACATTGACCATTTCCTCCCAAAAATTTTCGAATGTGATCGAAATGCAAAAATAAAATTACGCAAAGATGTTGCAAAATAAAGCAAAAATTTGCCTTGTCTGAAAAAGAAACAAGTAAGAGCGTGCTTTGTTCGGCCGGGCCGAATCTTATATACCCTCCACCATAGATCGCATTTGTCGAGTTCTATGTGCGGTATCTCTTTTTAGGCAAACAAAGAATATTGAATAAGAACTGTTTTACTATTGGAGCTATATCAAGTTCAAGAAGTCAAGATCCAAGATCGGTTTATATGACAGCTATACCAAATTATGAACCAATTTAAATCATACTTAGCACTGTTGTTGAAAGTTATACCAAAACACCTCATGCGAAATTTCAGCCAAATCGGATGACAATTACGAGCTCTATTGGCTCAAGAAGTCAAGATCCAAGATCGGTTTATATGACAGCTATACCAAATTATGAACCGATTTAAATCGTACTTAGCACAGTTGTTGAAAGTTATACCAAAACACTACGTGCAAAATTTCAGTTAAATCGGACGAGAATTGCGCCCTCTAGAGGCTCAAGAAGTCTAGACCCAAGATCAGTTTATATGGCAGCTATATCAGGTTATGAACCGATTTGAACCATACTTGGCACAGTTGTTGGATATTATAGCAAAACACGTCGTGAAAAATTTCATTCCAATCGGATAGAAATTGCGCCCTCTAGAAGCTCAAGAAGTCAAGACCCAAGATCGGTTTATATGGCAGCTATATCAGAACATAGACCGATTTGGCCCATTTACAATCCTAACCGACCTACAATAGAAAAAAGCATTTGTGCAAAATTTCAAGTGGTTAGCTTTACTCCTTCGAAAGTTAGCGTGCTTTTGACTGACAGGCGGACGGACTGACAGACGTACAGACGGACGGACATAGCTAGATCGAATTGAAATGACATGACGATCAATAATATTGGGTTGCCCAAAAAGTAATTGCGGATTTTTCATATAGTCGCCGTTGACAAATTTTTTCACAGCTTGTGACTCTGTAATTGCATTATTTCTTCTGTCAGTTATCAGCTGTTACTTTTAGCTTGCTTTAGAAAAAAAGTGTAAAAAAAGTATATTTGATTGAAGTTCATTCTAAGTTTTATTAAAAATGCATTTACTTTCTTTTAAAAAATCCGCAATTACTTTTTGAGCAACCCAATATATATAATTGATGGGGTCTCAGATGTGTACTTCGAGGTGTTACAAATAGAATGACGATATAAGTATACCCCCATCCTATGGTGGAGGGTATAAAAATT
Organism: Stomoxys calcitrans; assembly: GCF_963082655.1. Classification (NCBI taxonomy): domain Eukaryota; kingdom Metazoa; phylum Arthropoda; class Insecta; order Diptera; family Muscidae; genus Stomoxys; species Stomoxys calcitrans. Next base: position 176,249,596 of record NC_081554.1, read on the forward strand.
GAAAATTCAAAAACCATAGCTGATGCCGAAGACATTGGAAATGAAGTAACAGTTGTGGCCTTTAAAAAGATGGCTGACGAAGAACCTCTAAAAGTGGCATTACACACAAGTAAAACCAAAATAATCGGCCTAGACCATAAATCTTGAAACAGGCCATTCGTATAATGGCAACCATATTAATTTTGGGCATAAAGTCTGGAAAGCTCAAAATGCATTGCTATATTGCAAATGCATTTAGTTGTTGAGGGCATTTACTTTTTGCTGTAAGGGCTATGCAATCAATTTTTAGCCCATAGGCCATCACTGTTTACAATGTCCTCCTCAATTGACCATGAAGTCTGCGAAGATGAGTATGACATTGATGATGATGATGAAGATGACATTGATTCACACCCAGATGAAAGCGTGAAAAATGCAAAAAGGATGTTCTTGCCCATGGCAGGCATTGATGGCTGGAAAAACTGGAGAAAAACGCTTAACAGATGGCCCCTAGTCAGCCTTACATCTGACAAGGGAAACTCAAAAATTGAGTTAAAAATAAATTCATAAGCAATATGGCCAAAAGGAAATTGCCTGGCTGTCACACACATAGCAGCCCTCTAGCCCCCTATGCCCCTGCATATGAGTCAAAGGCAGCGTAGCGCTACCATTTGCCTTCATTTAACACTTTCACTTGGGCCTTGAATTTTTTTTTTTTTTTTTCGGTTATTTTCTTTTGTAAACATTGCCTGCAGAGCATAACAATGCAATGCATGCATTTTTTTTTGAGCTTTTAAATTTTGTATTTATTTATAATTATAACACAAACCCCGAGATGTTTACAATTAAGAGATATTTAATACAATACCGGAGGTACATCTATGGAGGCTTTTATGCAATTTCTGGCCCATGTTACGCGTGAGTTGTGCGCTCGCTCGGTATGCATCTCATGTTCAGTTCAGCGATGCAGAGTGGTGCGGTAATTCAAGAAACTCAATGCAAAAACGTCTCTTTGTGCCTTTTAATATCCGCTTATTTATTTTAACGCCAAACAGGCCTAAGTGAATATTAAACAAGGGATTGAGTAAAAAAAGTAAAACGGCGTTAAATCAACATCCGTAGGTTTATTTACAGTAACATTCGATATGATTTAAGAAGCAAAAGTAATGAATTGACAAATTTCAAAATCTTCAAAAGCCAAGGCAATTTTATGGAAGAATAATAAATATACAGAAAATAAATAAAGAAAATATCGATTTCCGGATGGTCACACATAGAAACAAGTAAAAAGGCGTTAAGTTCGGCCGGGCCGAACTTTGGATACCCACCACCTCGCGTATATATGTGAACCACATTTCGTCAAAATCCAGTGAAAAATGCATACCTTATGCCCCATAGCAGCTCTATAGATATCATCCGATTTAGACCAAATGCTTATAAGTACAAGTCATTGTTCAACCGAGACATCGGTCTATATGGCAGCTATATCCAAATCTGGACCGATCTGAGCCAAATTGAAGACAAATATCGAAGGGCCCAAAAAAAGCCATTGTCCCAAATTTCGGCGACATCGGACAATAAATGCGCTTTTTATGGGCCCAAAACCTTAAATCGAGAGATCGGTCTATATGGCAGCTATATCCAAATCTGAACTGATCAGGGCCAAATAGAAGAAAGATGTCGAAGGGCCTAAGGCAAACCACTGTCCCAAATTTCAGCAAAATCGGATAATAAATGTGGCTTTTATGGGCCTAAGACCATAAATCGGAGAATCGGTCTATATGGCAGCTATATCCAAATTTGAAACGATCTGGGCCAAATTGACGAAGGATGTCGAAGAGCTCAACGCAACTCACTGTCCCAAATTTCAGCAAAATCGGATAATAAATGTGGCTTTTATGGGCCTAAGACCATAAATGAGAGGATCGGTATATATGGCAGCTATATCCAAATTTGGACCGATCTAGACCAAATTAACGAAGGATGTCGAAGGGCTTACCGCAACTCACTGTCCCAAATTTCAGCAAAATCGGATAATAAATGTGGCTTTTATGGGCCTAAGACCATAAATCGGAGGATCGGTCTATATGCCAGCTATATCCAAATCTGAACCGATCTGGGCCAAATTGACGAAGAATGTTGAAGGGCCTAACACAACTCACTGTCCCAAATTTCAGCAAAATCGGATAATAAATGTGGCTTTTATGGGCCTAAGACCCTAAATCGGCGGATCGGTCTATATGGGGGCTATATCAAGATATAGTCCGATATAGCCCATCTTCGAACTTAACCTGCTTATGGACAAAAAAAGAATCTGTGCAAAATTTCAGCTCAATAGCTCAATTTTTAAAGACTGTAGCGTGATTTCAACAGACAGACGGACGGACATGTCTAGATCGTCTTAGATTTTTACGCTGATCAAGAATATATATACTTTATAGGGTCGGAAATGGATATTTCGATGTGTTGCAAACGGAATGACAAAATGAATATACCCCCATCCTTCGGTGGTGGGTATAAAAAAACAGCAACATATTTTCAAAAATTTGTATAGAAAATTTTGTAGTAACCTAGCCGAACCGGGCCCGCTCCGCTGCGCCTTCTTTAACTCTCTAATATCTTTTAAGGGTGGGGACACTTCGCACTGAATACGGATATCGAATTTGTGCCTATGTAGCCTATGACGCAGAACGCGTTCTAATCCTGGCGAGAACATCGGACAAAGCGGTGTGTAACCCCACTTAATGTTGGCAAAATTTGGGAGGTACAATGCCATGCATAGTTATTTAAAAAATTTTTCCGGGACGCCGTTCGGACTCGGCTATAAAAAAAGGTCCTTTTTCAATGAGTTTATACTTGAATCCGAAAGCATTCATTGATGTGTGAGAATTTGCTCCTTCTCGGTGCCTGGTGGTAATGTTCTTCGTTAGGGTAATGTTTTCATTAGGAGAGCGATGGCATCTCAGACATTTCGACTCAAATGCAAATTTGCCCATGAACATTCCATTAAGGAACTGGGGCAAATATGGATATCAAATTCATGCTGCACTTCCAAATCCCTTTAATTTGAGACCCCTATTGCGATGGCCGGTAAATATGAACCTTTTTATACCATATCCGTTTTCTGGTCTTTAATTCCTTTCATTTGATACCCTTATTGTGCCCATCGGACCACTTGGATATATGGGTGGCGTTTTTGGGGTAAGGGGGAGGGTCCGCCTCCACACGATATCTTAATCTTATATAGCCTATGTTTCCTTCCAGACAAACGTTTACAATCTATGAAAATTTTAAGAAAATCGGTTCAGCTAAGTATCATATAGTAATAATGGGTCTAATGGCGTTTTTTAAGGGGTGGCGTGACCCCTTATACTCCGATCGGATTTTGTATGCCAGATTCGAAATCTACTCCCAAATAACTTTCATTTGAGACCCATACTAAAATTAATGTCTTAGGGGATTTTTGGGTTTGGGGTGGCCCGATGGGTGTTTAGGCTCACATTTTTATACCATATTCGTATTCTGCTCTTCAATACCTTTCATTTGATACCTATATTGTCCCGATCGGTCCACTTTTGATTTTGGGTTCGGTTTTTGGCATTTGGGGAGGGTCCGTCCCCCTTTCGATACCGAAAAATGATATAGCCTATGTTTCCTTCCAGACCAACCTCCACAATAAGCGAAAATTTCGAGAAAATCGGTTCCGCCGTTTTTCAGTCTATTCGGAACAAACAAGCCGAGTCCCATATATCCGTGATTGGCTAATGTGCCCGTTTTGGGCGTTTGTGTGGGGGTGGGGTAACCCCCCTATACTTCGCCATGAATTTGTATGCCAGTTTCGTTATCTACGTCCGCATACTTTTCATTTGTTACCCATATTGTCCTTATCGGTCCACTTTTGATTTTGGGTGGTGTTTTTTGGGGTAACGGTGGAGAGTCCGCCCCCTTCCGTTATCAATAAATTATAAAACCTATTCCTACTTCCTGACCATATTCGTAATCTACTCCCGAATACCTTTCATTTGAGTCCCATTTTGTCATGATTGTCAAATAAATCTTTTTTTAAGCAGTTTTGAGGCTGGGTCGGCCCCCCAGGTACTTGGACCCAACTTTTATTATGAAATTCGTACTCTACTCTTAAATACCTTTCATTTGAATGCCATATCATCCCGATCCGTCCACTTTTTTTTTTTGGGTAGTACTTTTGGGGTAAGGGGGAGGGTCCGCCCCCCCTCCCGATAACAAAAAGTTATATAACATATGTTTCCTTCCGGACCAACCTACAGAATCTGTGACAATTTCAAGGTAATCGGTTTAGCCGTTTTTCTAAAACGGGCCCACTCCGCTGCGTTTTCTTTTACTTTATATGGAATAAAATTATTCTGTGAAAGTTTATTTTCGATAATTAAAGAGCTTTTATTGAAAAACCGAGCTACGAAAATAGTATCGGTATATGGCTTGAATAGCATTACAACAACATAAATGCCTTTATCTGAATCCCAAATTATCTTTGTGGGTCTAAAAATACGCTCGGAGGATTTACGGTCATTTAAGTCTGGATGTTAGATGTTCTGCATTCCCAAAAAACTTTTTTTAAAGTCCGATATTCTCATGGGGTTTTTGGAAAGACACCCAGGGTGGTGGATTGATAGCTTAGGGAGTGGTTTGAATCCTCAGAAATGTGGGGCCGAATGTGGGTATGAATTGCTCTACTCCCAAATACCTCTCATTTGAGACCCATATTGTCATGGTCGATAAATATTTATGTTCGATTTAGGGGTGTTTTAGGTGTGGGGTAGTCCCCAAAACACTTAGCCCTGCTTTACTCTCAAATACCATTTATTTAAACACCAAATTGCCATTGGTTTAAGGGGAGGTTATGGGATGAGGTGCCTTGGCCCTAAAATTTTAAATCTTTTGTACTATTCGTTTTTTAATTTCAAATACCATTCAAATGAGCCCAATATTGCCATGGTTGGTTAACTTATCGTCTATGGGGGTTGTTTTTGGGGAGGGGCGGACCCCAAATACATGGTGCTACATTTGGATATCAGCCCCATACTGCCATGATTGGTTGACTTTTCCTCTATGGGGGAGGGGCGATCGCTAAATAAATGGTCCCACATTTGGTATTCTATTCCCAAATACCTTTTATTTGAGCCCCATGTTGCCATGGCCAGTAAATAAGTCCTCTTTGGGGGGTGCTTTGCTACACTTGGTCCCAAAAGTGGGTATCAATTTCATGCTATACTCCCCAATTGCATTGGAGAGTGGGGTGGTCCCCTAAACATTTAGCCCTGAAAAATATCAGCATCGTGATCTACGTAAGGGGAGTTTATGGATGAGGCGTCCCCCAAATACTTGGCCCCAAAATTAGCTTTCAAATTCATTTTCTAAATACAAATGTCATTCTAATCTAATTGCAATAGTCAGCAAATATATTCGGTGGGACGCCTCCAAGATAGATGGTCCCGAATGTTGATATCAAATTTCTGCTCTACTTCCAAATATTTTTATACCCACCACCGAAGGATGGGGGTATATTCATTTTTATACCCACCACCGAAGGATGGGGGTATATTCATTTTGTCATTCCGTTTGCAACACATCGAAATTTCCATTTTCCGACCCTATAAAGTATATATATTCTTGATCAGCGTAAAAATCTAAGACGATCTAGACATGTCCGTCCGTCTGTCTGTTGAAATCACGCTACAGTCTATAAAAATAGAGATATTGAGCTGAAATTTTGCACAGATTCTTTTTTTGTCCATAAGCAGGTTAAGTTCGAAGATGGGCTATATCGGACTATATCTTGATATAGCCCCCATATAGACCGATCCGCCGATTTAGGGTCTTAGGCCCATAAAAGCCACATTTATTATCCGATTTTGTTGAAATTTGGGACAGTGAGTTGTGTTAGGCCCTTCGACATCCTTTGTCAATTTGGCCCAGATCGGTTCAGATTTGGATATAGCTGCCATATAGACCGATCCTCAGATTTAGGGTCTTAGGCCCATAAAAGCTACATTTATTATCCGATTTCGCTGAAATTTGGGACAGTGAGTTGTCTTAGGCCCTTCGACTTCCTTCGTTAAATTGGCCTAGATCGGTCCAGATTTGGATATAGCTGCCATATAGACCGATCCTCCGGTTTAGGGTCTTAGGCCCACAAAAGCCACATTTATTATCCGATTTTGATGAAATTCGGGACAGTGAATTGTGTAAGGCCCATCGACATCCTTCGTTGATTTGGCTCAAATCGGTCCAAATTTGGATATAGCTGCCATATAGATCGATCCTCCGATTTATGGTGTAAGGCCCATAAAAGCCACATTCATTATCCGATTTTGCTGAAATTTGGGACAGTGAGTTGTGTTAGGCCCTTTGACATATTTCTTCAATTTGGTTCAGATAGGTTCAGATTAAGATATAGCTGCCATATAGACCGATTTCTTGATTTATGGTTTTGGGCCCATAAAATACTCATTTATTGTCTGATGTCGCCGAAATTTGGAACAGTGAGTTAAGTTAAGCCCCTTGACATACTTCTGCAATATCGCACAGATCGGTCCAGATTTGGATATAGCTGCCATATAGACCGATATCTAGGTTTTAGGTTTTGGGGCGATAAAAGACGCATTTATTGTCCGATGTCGCTGAAATTTGGGACGGTAAGTTGTGTTAGGCCCTTCGATATTCTTTTCAAATTTGATCCAGATCCGTCCAGATCTGCCATATAGACCGATATCCCGATTTATAGTCTTGGTCCCATAAAGTCGCATATATAATCTGATTTCACTTAAATTTTACACAGTGACTTATGCTAATCATTTCGACATCCATTTAGTATATGGTTCAAATCGGTTTAATTTTAGATATAGCTACTTAAAAGACCAATATTTTGTTATACGCAATTGAAAAATGACTTGTACTTATAAGTATATGGTCCATATCGGAACATATTTCGAAATAGCTGCTATGGGGCAAAAGGTATGCATTTTTCACCGGATTTTGACAAAAGGTGTTTTACATATATACCCGAGATGGTGGGTATCCAAAGTTCGGTCCGGCCGAACTTAACGCCTTTTTACTTGTTTAATTTGAGCCATATTTCCATAGTCGGCAAACATATCCAGTTTAGGGGATGAGTTGGTCACTGAATGATGTGGGCCCCATATTGCAATGGTCTGCAAATACGTCCTCTTTGGCGGCGAAGGTGTCCTAAAGACACTTTTTGCCGAATTTTGACATCAGATACGTGCTTTACTCCTTTACTATTGTAGTAAATTTGTCCTCTTTGGGGGGTGTTTTAGGGAGGGACGCCCTCAAAACCCTTGGCCTCACATTTGGATATCAGATTCGTATTCTGCACTCAAATACCTTTTATTTGAGCTCCATATTGCCATGGTCAGTAAATAAGACCTGTTTGGGGAGTTTTTTGGCGAAGGGTGGACCCCCAGAAACTTGGTTCCAAATTTAAATATCAGATACGTATTCTACAAATAGCTTCCAATTGAGTCCCATATTGCCATGGTGGGTAAATATGTCCTATTTAGGGGTGTTTTGGGGATTGAGGTGGTCCCCCAAACAGTTAGTCCGACAATTGGTTATCAGATACGATTTCTAATCTTAAATACCATTAATTTGAGTCCCATATTATCGTGCTCAGTCTATATATATTGGGTTGCCCAAAAAGTAATTGCGGATTTTTCATATAGTCGGCGTTGACAAATTTTTTTACAGCTTGTGGCTCTGTAATTGCATTCTTTCTTCTGTCATTTATCAGCTGTTACTTTTAGCTTGCTTTAGAAAAAAAGTATAAAAAAAGTTTATTTGATTAAAGTTCATTCTAAGTTTTATTAAAAATGCATTTACTTTCTTTCAAAAAATCCGCAATTACTTTTTGGGCAACCCAATATATATGTGGTAGGTTTTTAGGTTTTGAGGGGTGGGACGGCCGTCCTAGGTACCCCATCTGAAGTTTGAAAACCAAATTTTATACCCATCACCATAGTATGGGTGTATACTAGTCATTCCGTTTGTAACATATCGAAATATTGACCTAAGACCCTACAGAACATATATATTCTTGATTATCTCGACTTCCTAAATAGATCTAGCCATGCTCTCCAGACCGTCCGGCCGTCTGCCGAAATGATGATAGCGGTCGAACGCGTAAAGCTAACCGATTGAAATTTTGCACAGATACTCAATGCAGATGCGGGTCGTTGCAAATGGACTATATCAGCTCAGATTTGGACATAGCTCCCATATAATCCATATTTGACTTCTTGAGCCACTGGAAGCAGCAAATTTGACTCTTGAGCACCTGGAAGCCGCAATTTTTGTCCGATTTGGCTGAAAGAAGTTTAATCCGATCCCTGGATTTAATTTCTTGAGCCTCAGTTTTGATCCGATTTTGCTGAAATTTTGCACGTAGTGTTCTTTTATGACTTTCAATAACTGTGCTAAGTACGATTTAAGAGGGTTTATAACCAGATATAGCTCCCATTTAAACCGATTTTCCGATTTGACTTCTTTAGCCCTTAAAAGCCGCATTTTTTGTCCGAATTGGCTAAAATGTTGCACATAGTATTCTGTTATGACTTTCGACAACTTTGCCAAGTACGATTTGAATCGGTCTATAACCTGATATAGCTCTCATATAAACTGATCTCTCAATTCGAAATCTTTAGCACCTGGAAGTCGCAACTTTTTCCGTTTTAGCTAAACCTTCGCACATTATATTCTGTTATTACTTCCAACAACTGTGCCAAGTACGGTGCAAATCGGTCTATAATCTGGTATAGCTTCCATATAAACCGATTCCCGGATTTGACTTGTTGAGTCCCTAGAAGCCTTAGCTTTTATTCGATTTGGCTGAAATTTCGAACAATGACTTGAGTTATGACTTCCAACATCCGTGCGGAATATGATTCATATCGTTCTATAAACAGATATAGCCCCATATAAACCAATCCCTGGATTTGACTTTTTGAGCCCTTAGAAACATCAATTTTCATCCGATTTGGAACAAAGTCCTGAGTTATGACTTCCAACATCCATGCCCAGAATGATCCGAATCGGTCTATGAACAGATATAGCCCCCATATAAACCGATCCCTGAATTTGATTTCTTGAGCCTATAGGTTAGGTTGAACATAAGCTGCAGATATTAATGCGTCCCATGCTAATATGGACATACACCTAAGCCAGTATGCCAAAAAAGTAATCTCGAAATACAAAATTTTAGTTTAGGAATTCGGTGGCACTTACAAAATCCTTAATTGTTTTCCATACCACTCCCCTAAGTTGGTTCATGTCTGGTATCGTGTCCCCACCTAAGTACCGGTGTCTGATAGCAGCGAAAGCCGGGCAATGACATAGGAAACGCTCCAACGTCTCATCATATTCCCAAATTCCCTACACATGCTACCACTTACCGCTCCGATTTTGCATCAGTGAGCACGTAATCCTCTGTGTCCCGTTATGACACCGAAAGTTATACTGACCCCTTCTTTCTTTCTTCCAGTAATAGCACCGTCCTCTCACAATCCGGATCACCCCATAGGATTTTCGCTATTCTACATGCGCGTTTGTCGCCCATGCCCTTAAATGGAACTGCGTCGAACCGAAAAGCTTCGGGTTAACCCAGTTCATCGACAGCAGTTCTCTAGCCTTCACTGCCAAATCGTCTGCCATTTCATTCCCCCTTACTCCGTTATGGCCCGGCATCCCAACTATGCGGAGTGTCATCCTCAGAGGAGGCGTTAATCTCCATCTTACATTGCAAGACTGTTAGTGACCCTACCCTCCTGGTTGTTTTTGCCCTTATGGCCATTTTACTGTCCATAAAGATGTTCAAAATTTCTTTTCTATAGAAAATGTTGTCAAAATTTCACTTCTGTATGAAATTATGTCAAAATTTCAATTTAATGAGGAATTTTGTCAAAATTTCATTTCTATGGAATTTTTGGTCAAAACTCCATTTCGATGGAAAATTTTTACAAAACTTCATATCAATTGTTAATCATTTCAAAATTGCCTGTAGGAGGGATTTTTTCCAAGTTTGAATGTTGAAGTTACCGCCGGCATGTTTCAAAGTTTGTTTAATAAAATTTTTGTTTTTAATCAAAACCTCATCAAAGTATCCTAAATGGCCATTGCTTAGTGCTCTTTAATGAATATTTAGTCTCGTTTAATTGCAGGCAGGTGATTAATATTCCAAAAAGTGTTATTTATGACTCTTCTGTCTCCATAAATTTTCAGCCAGCTCCTTTTGCGGCAATAGGCAGTGAAGCACTTCCATCAACCCACAAATCAACCACCCACCCATTCAGCATTCAACATCATGTGGAGCGATGTGTAATGCGATCATCGCCTCTTTGAAGTTACAAACGTAAATTTTAAGTCCACCCAACCAAAACAAGACTTGAGACAAAAAAAAAAAAAAAAAAAATACAATGTTTACACGCTTAATGACAATGAGGGTGGTGGTACGTTGGTACCCACCCTCTGTCGCACACAAAGGTGGACGCCATTTAGTCTGCCAAAAAAGAAGATCGTATGCGCCCCAAAATGGTATGACCATTTGGGGATATCTTTGAAAATTTATTGCCTGACCATAAAGCGCAGGCGTAAATGTTGCATTTTAAAATTAACGACTTTCCAGCAATCTGGCATTGTCAGCGCAGTATTTTGTGTCGTTGCACATGTTATACAATTGCGCATGGTCAACAGCGTTTTTTTGGTTGTAATCTCAAATATTTACAGCCCCCCACGGATATGGCAAGACAAATAAAACCCATGTGCAAACAAAAGTTTATGCCTCATAATTTGACAACTACAGCTGTATTTTTGTGCGAAAATCCACAAAGTCCAAACAAACCATTCATCGAAACCAAAAATGCATGCGAACGTATAAACATTCGCACAATGACCATTTGGTGTGTTGTGCCTCGGAAACCCGTTAAATGTTTATGGCAATTTTATGTGGTTTTGACGATGACAATCCATGATCACATTTGTGAAAATCAAGTTCAATTAATTGTTTAAAAATCGAGAAAAAAAACTATACAAACAAACAAATAATGGACAGAGTCAAAGCCAAAGTCAGATGACGTTAAACAGGCACAGTGTCGGAGAGCAATAATTTTTACGAAAAAGAAATTTTTAAAAGAAAAAGCTAACAGCAAAATAAAAATTTTGAAAAAAATTATTTTGATGGGGAAATTTGTAAAAATTTCATTTCTTTGCAAATTTTTCGAAAAATTTTTTTTTTTTAGGAAATTTTGTCAAAATTGTATTACATTTACCTATGAACAGAACCAAACATCTCACATATCAATGGGGTATGGAATGGGTACTCTGACTCAAATTTTAATATCATATTCCCATTCTACTCTCCAACACCTTTCATTTGATACTGATATTGTCCCGATCGGTCTACTTTTGATTTTGGGTTGTGTTTTTGGTATAAGGGGGAGGGTCCGTCCCCCTTCCGATACTGAAAACTTACATAGCCTATGTTTCCCTCCAGACAAACCTACACAATATGCGAAAATTTCGAAAAAATCGGTTCCGTCGTTTTTTAGTCGAAAAAAATTGAGTCCCATATATCCGTAATTGGCTTATGTGTCCATTTTGGGCGTTTTTGTGTGGGTGGAGTGGCCCCCTATACTTCGACATGAATTTGTATGCCAAATTTGTAATCTATTCCCGCATACATTTCAGTTGATACCCATATTGTCCTTATCGGTCCAATGCAGATTTTTGGGTGGTGTTTTTGGGGTATCGGTGGAGGGTCCGCTCCCCCCTCCGTTATTTTCCTACTTCCTGACCATATTCGAAATCTACTCCCGAATACCTTTCATTTGAGTCCCATATTATCATGATCGTCAAATAAACCTATTTTAAGGGGTTTTGGGGCTGGGGCGGCCCCCCTGGTACTGGGACCCAACTTTTATTACGAAATTCGTACTCTACTCTTGAATACCTTTTATTTAAATTCCATTTGTCCCGATCGGTCCACTTTTATTTTTGGGTAGTTCTTTTGTGGTAAGGGAGAGGGTCCGCCCCCCTCCCGACATCAAAAAATTATATAGCCTATGTTTCCTTCCTTCAAGGTAATCGGTTCAGCCGTTCTTGAGTCTATACGTCCTTCCGTCCGTCCTTCCGTCCGTCCTTCCGTCCGTCCTTCCGTCCGTCCTTCTGTCCGTCCTTCCGTCCGTCCTTCCGTCCGTCCTTCCGTCCGTCCTTCCGTCCGTCCTTCCGTCCGTCCTTCCGTCCGTCCTTGCGTCCGTCCTTCCGTCCGTCCTTCCGTCCGTCCTTCCGTCCGTCCTTCCGTCCGTCCTTCCGTCCGTCCTTCCGTCCGTCCTTCCGTCCGTCCTTCCGTCCGTCCTTCCGTCCGTCCTTCCGTCCGTCCTTCCGTCCGTCCTTCCGTCCGTCCTTCCGTCCGTCCTTCCGTCCGTCCTTCCGTCCGTCCTTCCGTCCGTCCTTCCGTCCGTCCTTCCGTCCGTCCTTCCGTCCGTCCTTCCGTCCGTCCTTCCGTCCGTCCTTCCGTCCGTCCTTCCGTCCGTCCTTCCGTCCGTCCTTCCGTCCGTCCTTCCGTCCGTCCTTCCGTCCGTCCTTCCGTCCGTCCTTCCGTCCGTCCTTCCGTCCGTCCTTCCGTCCGTCCTTCCGTCCGTCCTTCCGTCCGTCCTTCCGTCCGTCCTTCCGTCCGTCCTTCCGTCCGTCCTTCCGTCCGTCCTTCCGTCCGTCCTTCCGTCCGTCCTTCCGTCCGTCCTTCCGTCCGTCCTTCCGTCCGTCCTTCCGTCCGTCCTTCCGTCCGTCCTTCCGTCCGTCCTTCCGTCCGTCCTTCCGTCCGTCCTTCCGTCCGTCCTTCCGTCCGTCCTTCCGTCCGTCCTTCCGTCCGTCCTTCCGTCCGTCCTTCCGTCCGTCCTTCCGTCCGTCCTTCCGTCCGTCCTTCCGTCCGTCCTTCCGTCCGTCCTTCCGTCCGTCCTTCCGTCCGTCCTTCCGTCCGTCCTTCCGTCCGTCCTTCCGTCCGTCCTTCCGTCCGTCCTTCCGTCCGTCCTTCCGTCCGTCCTTCCGTCCGTCCTTCCGTCCGTCCTTCCGTCCGTCCTTCCGTCCGTCCTTCCGTCCGTCCTTCCGTCCGTCCTTCCGTCCGTCCTTCCGTCCGTCCTTCCGTCCGTCCTTCCGTCCGTCCTTCCGTCCGTCCTTCCGTCCGTCCTTCCGTCCGTCCTTCCGTCCGTCCTTCCGTCCGTCCTTCCGTCCGTCCTTCCGTCCGTCCTTCCGTCCGTCCTTCCGTCCGTCCTTCCGTCCGTCCTTCCGTCCGTCCTTCCGTCCGTCCTTCCGTCCGTCCTTCCGTCCGTCCTTCCGTCCGTCCTTCCGTCCGTCCTTCCGTCCGTCCTTCCGTCCGTCCTTCCGTCCGTCCGTCGAAAACACGTATTTGCACAAATAATTCTTATTTAGGTAGGTCGGTTGGTATTGTAATTGGGCCACATAGGTCAATGCTTTGATATAGCTGCCATATAAAACAATCATGGATCTTGAATTCTTGAGCCACTAGAGAGCCCAGCTGTTATCAGATTTAACTGAAATTTGGCACAACTTGGTTTGCTATGACTTTCAACAACTGTGCTAAGTATTGTTTAAATGGGTCTATAACCTCGTATAGCTGCCATATAAACCGATCTGGGATCTTTACTTCTAGATCAACTGGAGGGCGTAATTCTCATCCGATTTGGCTGAAATTTTGCACGACATGTTTTGTTATTACTTTCAACTACTATGGAAAGTATGGTTGAAATCGGTCTAAAAACTGATATAGCTGCCATGTAAACCGATCTGGGATCTTGATTTCTTGAGCCGCTAGAGGGTGCAATTCTCGCCCGATTTGGCTGAAATTTTGCACAAGGTGTTTTTTTTTATAATTTTCAAGAAGCGTGCTAAGTATGGTTCAAATCGATATATAAACTGATATTGCTACCATATTAACCGATCTTGGATCTTGACTTCTTGAGCCGCTAGAGGGCGCAATTCTAATTCGATTTGGCTGAAATTATGCGTGATATGTTTTGTTATGACCATATAAACCGTTCTGGGATCTTGACTTCTCAAGCCCCTAGGGGGCGTAAGTCTTATTAAATGTGGATGCAATTATGTTATAACGACTTCTCTCATGACCTTCAATATGCATGCCCAATATGATCTGAATCTGATCTATGGCCTGATATGGCTCCCATATAAATCAACACGATTATGTTTCTTGAGCTTTAATATGGGGCAATTCTTATCCAAATGGACTGAAATATCTTCTACGGCCTTCAACATTTAATTCATTTATCATTTGAATCGGACTATAACTTGATAAAACTCCTATAGCATAACAATTCTGATCCATTATTCTTTGTTTGCTTAAAAAGAGATACCGCACAAAGAACTCGACAAATGCGATTCGTGGTAGAGGGTATATAATGTTCGGTCCGGTCAAA